>NW_028095006.1:0-913 GCF_014824575.4 Sturnira hondurensis
CATTGGGGGCACCCTAAGTTAAGGTAAACAGCTAATATCATGACTAATGTAGCATGTTTATGTTTAGTGATGGCAGAAGAGAAAAGTCACATGGAAATCATCTTCAAAATATCATGACAGCATGCTTCAACTAAGAGAAACGAAAGAATAAGAGCTGTTTTACACACTTTCCTACCTTTCAGGGGAGACTTTCCTCTCATTGGAAGTCTAATTCTAGGATACTTTCTATTTGTACTTTTTTATTGAAATATATCTTACACCCTGGTTGGCATGGCTCACTGGAGTGAGTGCCAGACTGTGAAGGACAGGATTGCCAGTTCAATTCCCAGAGAAGACACGTGCCTGGGTTGCGGGCCGGGTCTCCAGTAGATAGAGAGTGAGAGGCAACCACACATTGATATTTCTCTCCCTGTCTTTCTCCCTCCTCTCCCCTCTCTCCTAAAAATAAATAACATCTTTAAAAAATGAAATAGGGACTTCTGCCAAGATGGAGGCATAGGTGGAAACACTGTGCCCTCTCCAAAAACCAAGTTTGAATACAACAAAGGTTTGGAGAACAAAGACACAGCAAAAGAACAGAAAATTGAATTTTATGGAAGTCCAACAACAAGAAACCTTTCAACCTGGATGGTAAGAGGGGCGGAGCCAGCAGCAGAGCAGGGTCGGGCAGGAAAGATACCCAGACCTAGGTGCGCAGGTGGCCCGGACCCAGTCAGGGTGTGGGGCAGACTGACCGCGGTCACACATTCGTGCACAGTGAGACAGACCGTGCATGCCCCAGTGGGCAAACCCAGTGGTGGAGGGCTGACGGCGGTGGCACACTCGCGTGCAGTGGAACAAAACACGTGGGCCCCGGTTACTGTGGCAGCTGTGGCACCTGCGGTGGCTGCGGCTCCGGGACCGGCATTGCTCC
>NW_028095007.1:0-1034 GCF_014824575.4 Sturnira hondurensis
CACCTCTTGTTGCTGCTTCCCTTATGGGCACCAGTGTTGCCTACTTTCCAACTCTCTCTGGCCTTGGTTGGAAATGGGGAAAGTTGAGGGAAGCTCAGGACTGTGGCACAAGTTACTCTAGGCCCTGCATCTTACTCATTACCATAGGGTTAAAAGCTGGAACTCTTTTTTTAAAAAAAAAATAGCCTGCTTGTCTTCTCTACTGTAGGAGGCTCATAATGGGCATGTAGTCTCATCTCAGAGACTAAGCATTCTAAGCAGGTCTTAGAATCATGCAGCTATTAAGGGGGTGGATGCCCTCTTGGTGCCCTCCTGCAAAACCACAAGTTGGCACGGGTTTCTCCCACCTCCATGATCTGAATGGGGCTGGAGAGGTGGGGAGCGAGGGTCTCTAAGCTGTAGTTTTCCCAGGGCATAATTCAGTGTTTCTGTACCTGTTCACCTCTCCAGCTGACTCTAAGGAAGATGCAACCAAGTGGCTCTCTGGCTTGAAAATCTTACACCAAGAAGCAATGAGTGCATCCACGCCCACCATCATTGAGAGGTACTGGCTTCTGCCTGTTTATCTGTGTTCGCCGATGCATTCATTTATTCTGCTCCCTTTAGCCAATGTGGGTAAAGGAAAGAAAAATAAGACATTTCATCTTGGAGTCTCATTGAGTGTCCTGTATGCAGTAGGTGCCCAACAGTGGCTGTGGTCTCTCTCTCTAATATCTCACAGAAGAGGTTCTCGGTATTGGGGCCATGGCCTTGGCCATGGAGTGTGGAGTGCATTGAAACTCAGACAGAAACCTGCCTTGGTGTTCTATTTGAGGGGAGGACCAGAGGCTTCCTTCTTAAAGGATTTAGGAAGGCTAGCTGACTCATCAAAGGACAGTCAGACGCAAGGTCCAGAATTTTCCACCCGTCACTCAGGACTGTCCAGTCGGTGACGTGCATGTCTGGCTGGGATTGGTGTGTGGGTTATTGTTCTCCCCCCCACCCCCATAAACCAGAGCCCTCAGATTTCTACTGTTTTACTTACCAGCTCTTTT
>NW_028095008.1:0-944 GCF_014824575.4 Sturnira hondurensis
CCGTGTCTCCTGCTGGGATGGAACCAGACTGAACGCTGGACTCCCAGAGTTGGATGATGCCATGCACGTCCCCCCACAGGTGACAAGTGTGTGGTAGGGAAGGAGAGGGGACCCTGCAGGGAGCCCATGTGAGGTCACCGCTCCCCCAGCGGCTCTGTGTCCACGACGGCCCAGACGTGGAAGGTCCGTGCTGCCAGCCACCTCGGACTACAGAGAACACCACCCACACGTCACCTCCCTCCCTGTGGCCCGCCACCCTCCCTCGCCTTCCCCTGGAGGGCGACTGCGGCTCTTGCCTCCGGATGACATCCTGCCGGACACAGTGACCCAGGCCCTCCAGCACTCAGTCCCTTGGAGAACCAGCCCCATCCCCAAATACACCAGACTGACCTGAGCAGACAAGCTCGGTTATATATTCTTATCCCCAGCATTTCCCAAAATAAACAAGGAACCAGATGAGCAGATTCCTGTAACCACAGAGGCCGATGGGCCTTCTTCGCTGCTTCTCCCATGAGAGGGCCCCATGAGCCCTGGACACCGTGAGGGGGGGCCACGGCCCTCCTCGTGTCCGTTCACTGCATCCCTGCCACCGCAGACTCCGTTGGGGTTTTAACACGGCTGCGCCGCCTCATCGGATGGGAATGTTTCCTACACACAGAGACAAGGTCCGGATGACGAGGGCGCAAACAGCACAGGGATCTCCCTTCGGCCTGTGAGGACTGCGTGCTGGCCACGCGTGTCAGTCCTGACCCCCTCCGTCCTCACGCCAGCCCACGAGGGGCTTCTGTCCCCTTCCCGTGTGTGGATAAAGAGGCTGAGACAGAGATGAGGTGAGAAACTCCTCCCGCCCCGGGGGACGGGGAGGCAGGACCCTCACCTCCGACAGGTCACCACACGTCACAGGCGTCCCCAGGCCTGACCCTTGGGGAACCAGGAAGCGGAAC
>NW_028095009.1:0-720 GCF_014824575.4 Sturnira hondurensis
CACTATACCACACAATTTTTAAAATAACCCCTCAAATACATTTAAAGCTTATCCTTCAGCATATATAAAGTGATAGAATCATGAAATCAAATTAGAAATGTATCCACCAATATGTTACCAGTAGTAACTGTAGAAAACAGAACTAATGGAAATGACTTCTTCTTCCCTTTTTGCTAAGTCATTCTTTTGGTTTTTATGCAAGGGTCATGTATTATAATAACAGAGTTTAATACAAAATATTTCTATATGTTACACTTAAGTATCTTTACATTCAATAATGTGACCATTATGTATAACATTTTTCTAAATATTCGCACCATCATTTTATAGCTTGAAGCAGTCACATTAGATACAAAATTACGTAATGGACTACATTTTATGTCAGTCAACATTTACTTGAAATTGCTATTTGAGCAGCAATAACTGCTCTAATTAGCTCTTACTAATATTTAAAGTCACTGAGGGTGGAAACTACATTTCATTGGTTGTAACTATAATTATTCAAAAGAACTTGCTCCACCAAAATCTCATTATTCTTCTTTTTTGAGCCTAGAATTTCACATAACAGCCCAGTTCAAAGTAGGAATAGGCAATGGTTGTTCTATGGAACTGGCCTGGGAATGGAGCAGTTATGCCTCAGGCCAGACTATAGTGTGTGGGTTCTTACATTCCTATGAAAATGCCTCCATGACTACATCCAGGTGACTTTGAGAGTATGTT
>NW_028095010.1:0-611 GCF_014824575.4 Sturnira hondurensis
AAAACTCTCATGGCACACTGGTTGAAAATCACTAGTATAGGTCAAGGATCGGACGACTTTTTCTGTTCAGGGTCAGACAGTATTTCAGGGTATGTGGACCATATGGTCTCTGATGCAGTTACTCAACTCAACAATGGTACCATGAAAGCAGCTATAGATAATACGTAACGAATGTGGGGCCGCGTTACAATAAAACTTTATTTATGGACACAGATATGCGTCACAAAATAGTACTCTTCTTTTCATTATTTTCAACCATTTAAAATGTAAAAAACCATTCTGAGCTTGCAAGCCTTACAGAAAAACAGGAAACAGGCCAGACTTGGCCTTCAGGCTGTCCGTGGCCACCCCCGAGTCTAGACCGTTAGATTTTTTCTTTGGGTTCACGGCCAGAGCCCCCACTAGTGTTAATAATAACTTTGACTAGCATTGTTTCTTTGGCTTACAGGTTCACTGAATAATGCCATTGTGTCTTTGCCTTCATTCAAAAACTACACACACGCCCTGGCTGGTGTAGCTCAGTGGACTGAGCGCAGGCCTGCAAACCAGACGATCGCGATTCGATTCCCAGTCAGGGCACATGCCTGGGTTGCAGGCCAGTTCCCAGCAGG
>NW_028095011.1:0-1576 GCF_014824575.4 Sturnira hondurensis
CCCACTTCCTTCCTGCCACCTCCAATCTCCTGCCACCTCCAATCTCCTGCCACCTCCAATCTCCTGCCACCTCCAATCTCCTGCCACCTCCAATCTCCTGCCACCTCCAATCTCCTGCCACCAATGGCCTTTAGAATTGTGATCTGCCTTACTGAGTCAGTCGGCAGTTGGCTTTGCTTCCCTGTTCATCTAGCCTGGGTGCATTCATTGCTCCTTTCAACTGTGCTCTCACCAAACTTTCTATTCTTTTGTTTCCCGTAACCATCCACCAGTCAACTTGCCATTGAGAGTAGGAATCGGTCCAAGCGTTTGATTTATCTCATCCTCATCTCAGCAGCCGAGACTGCTAGACAAACATTACACAGCCATGCTGGTCAGGTCCTTCAGGGTCAAAAGATCTTCTTTCTTAATTGCATTCTTAATAATAATGCCTGACAGTTTTTTCCTTTTCTGCTTGTGGGCTCCAGCTCCTTGTTTTGGTGTGGCTGTTCCAGTGCTACCAAGCATCTGATACTTGCCCTTGACACGTGTCATAGTCCATGTCTTGACTGAGAAAACAAGTCAACAGTGATGAAATTCCTTAACTGCCTCTGCTCACCCTCTCAGAACTTTCATGTTCAACAATACTAGTATGTGAGGTTTATCCTGGAAATGTTCAGCCATTGTTAATATAACAAGAATAGTTGGGGTGACATTGATGTTACCTGGCCACCAAGGAGAGTAGACTGGAGTGCCCGTGCATGAACAATGCTGACTTCACTGTACTAATCAGTGGGAATGGTAGAGGAATGGCCACTCAATATGTGTGTGTACTGTGTGGCTGTCGCATTCAAAATGATTGAGCAAGTAGAGCAATGATTCTGCATCAAGTTTTGCATTAAGCTTAGGCATTCCTCTGTGGAAACTATTTGGATAATTTAAAAGGCTTTCAGGGATGATGCAATGAGTGCAACGCACATAAAATTATGGCACAAAGGCTTCAAGGATGGTCGAAAATGTGCTGAAAGGGTTCCACATTCTGGAAGGCCTGTAATAAGCAGAACACCTGAGAATGTTGACTGTGTATGGGCTCCATTCAACAAAGACTGGAGAACTGTGTGAGGTCCTAAGGTACTTACTATGTTGAGAAGGACTGAGGCATCATTGTCCTACCTATAATATTTCTTGTATCTTCTTCGATAAATGTCTCTTTTTCATGGCACGTGTCTGGAGACTTTATGGACAGACTTTGTACATCTCCCTTTCATTCCTCCAATTTCAGAGGATGGAATGTCTTTAGTCCTTTTTAGGTTTAGATCTCCAACCATATTTTTAATCACCCCTCTCCCACACACTCTAGGGTCTTAACTCACCAAATTTTCCTTCACTTTCTTGGATCTGCAAACCGTCCTTTCCCATAGACCCTTTCTTAAAGGAAAGTAAAATTTCTGCCTTCCCTTTCCTAAGTAATCCCTCCAACAGTCCTACATTTCTCTCCATGTAAGTTCCCATCTCTGTCCCGTTCACATTCATACTTAAAAATGGCTGATTTCCCCATGATCAAGTATCACTTTGCCCAGAGTAATCTGTTTTTTAT
>NW_028095012.1:0-1451 GCF_014824575.4 Sturnira hondurensis
TAAGGAATTGTCTATTTTGTCAAAGTATTTAAGTCATAATGTCACTTCAGAATTTGGTTCTGTAGGATTTTTTTTCTTTAAAAATGTATATTCTGGGTAGTTTTAATTGGTAAAAAAATTATTTGTGATTTAATACTGCATAGTGTTTGGGGTATTTTTTTTATATGCAAAGGTCTTACAAGCTAATAAAACTATTTCAGAGTACTCTTAAATTCTCTCACGTTTTTCCCACCTGGGTTTCCTAGGTTCCAATGTCTGTCACCCTCACATTGTGGTCAGTAAATACTGTGAAAGGAAAATTATGATAGGTGAAATTGCAAAGCTTATTTTTTTAAATCAATCTTAATTTTGTAAAGGAATATACATAATTTTAAATGGCTTATTAAAAAAATCCAGTGGCCTGTCCCGTTTTTTCTTACTTCCTCCAGTTTCTTCTCACAGCTCAATGTTTCTAAGTGATACATACAGTCCTGTTTCACTTTTGTGTTTCTTAAAGTAAAATATACACACACAGAGAACTTAGTTTTCTTTGTATCTACTGCCAATTCTTTTCAAACTCCTTAATAGGCATTTTGCATGCATTTCCACAGGGCCGCAAGGATGGCCCCGTCAATGATCTTACTGGTTCCGTTTCCTGCCCTGGGTATGATCCCTGCTGGGTACTGCCACTTCCTTCTGGAATACTACACAGCCACCATCCTGGTACAACTCTGCCTTTCTCCTGAATGAAAGGTTTTAGCAGCCTGGAGGACAGTGTGATTGAATTCACCAGGCCTGGTGTGTGACCCGCCCCTCTTCTATCTGAACTGGTTATGCTTCAGTGCACAGTTGTCATTGCTTTGTTGTCATCCTGGGGATTGCCTTTGATTTGTGCCCCCATCACATCTGATTGCAGGATCCTGTGCTTCCTTCTTTTTCCGTAGGTGATGCACATCCTAGCTTTAAGGGATGGGAGGCGAACTTCTTTTAGACCTAGGGTATCAGAATACTTTTATTTTACCTTCAGACTTACCTGGGACTAAATTCTAGGGTGGGAATTGTCAGTTGTCTCTTTCCCAGGTTGCTGTCAAGAAGTTTGATGACATTCTGATTGTGACCTCTGTAAGCTTATAGGATCTCTGTTCTTGATGTTTGGAAAATTTGTATTGATTTTACTGGTCATTAGGTGGACCTTTTAGTCTGGAAACTCATGTCTTTCAGTTCTGGGAGTTTCTTTTTCATTCAATAAACATTAAGTTCCTGCCTCATGCTGATCATTCTTGTTGGGAATGCATCAATGAATGAGACAATATCCTGTGCTCATAAAAGAGAAAAAAAACAGCACTTTAATATGTCAGTTAATGATAAGTGCTGCCCTGGCTGGTGTGACTCAGTTGGAATGTGGTCTCATAACATAAATGCTGTGCGGGATCAAACCCAGTCCAGGTGTTCAGGAACCCTGGTCCAAGCAT
>NW_028095013.1:0-1317 GCF_014824575.4 Sturnira hondurensis
CCAGCCCTGCTCTGACCAGGGAGCACCTGGACCACTGTGGGAGCAGGGGAGGAGACGCCTACCTCCTCAACGTGAAGCGCACCGTGTCCTTGCTGCGGGAGGCAACCATCACTTTGGCTTTGGCGTTGTGCTTCAGCTCCTCCAAGACATGATTGAGGCACCTGGGGGTGGGTCAGGTGGCACGTGAGCCTGGGCCCGGAGTGTCCCCCACATTGGCAAAGGCCCAGGGTCGTCCAGCAAGCCCTCCCGTTCTAAAGGTGCTCATGGCGACAGGACCGAGGCAAGGAGCACCTGTCCCTCCCCAGTGCCTTGTAAGAGAAAAGGTGAGCAGCTCAGCGCTACACATTCAGAGGGACGGAGCTGAGGCACGGTGCCCTGTGTACCCATGACAGATGCAGGTTCGCTTCAGGAAAGGGTCCTCCAGGAAATTTAGGGAGGGTGGGCTCCCTGTGCCAGGGCAGCGCTGAACAGCGCCTCTGTCTGGCAGTGAAAACGACTTGGCCAGGTGCTTGCTACCTGACCCAGCAGCTCTGTTTCCAGCAAAAGCTGTGATGGTCTGCCGCTGACCTGGGGGACCCAGGTCCAGCTTTTTCAGAAAAGCAAGGACAGGAGTGATCACGCTGCACCAGCCACCACGTGGGCCGCACCAGCAATTGCCAGGCGGTGAGGGGAGGCACTGCGGTCTCTGAATTTACAGCTGTCCACACAGCCTCTGAGAGAAATGGCACGAGGTCGGCCAGTCCACACTGCATCAGACACCACAATGGGCGGTCCCGGAAGCCAAGCGAGTACAGTGTGGGCAGGGCCACTCGGGCACCAGCAGGAGCTGCTGGGACTCAGGCCAGCTTAGTTCGGTCCAGTCAACTTTTCTATGTTGAAGAGCCACCTTAATGTGTTTGAAAAAGTAAAGCAAAAGCAGAGAAAAATAACAGTTCAGGCCTCAGGGCAAAAGCCTTGCTCCTACCAGAAGCTTCTGACGTCCAGGGCTGCTCCTCTTTTGTATGGCGGTCCATGGGCTCAGCTCCAGCCCCAAGAAGGGACATCTCCATCAATCCTTCCTTACTCCCCTCCCAGGGTGGCCGAGGTCCTGGGAGCCAAGGAGGTCCTGCGCACCTGTGGTACATGGTGTTGGTGGCCTCGTAGGTGGGGTTGAGGGGTCCTCATACCCAATCTCTGCGGCTCGGGCCCGCTCCTGGGCCATGTATGCTCCCCGCACCAGCTTGGCTCCAAAACACCAGCCCCCCTCGCTCAGTGGATTGAGCACAGGCCTGCGAACCAGAAAACACCAGCCCTCACGTTGAGGTAGTTCCATATCCA